>NW_022474713.1:0-14561 GCF_009176365.1 Aspergillus alliaceus
TCTTCTTGTTTCCATACCCATGTAGAAGTCCTAAATCGGAAGGTTCATGCACGCCATGGGGTATTGATTGTGGAATTAATGTCTACGGAGAAGAAATTAAGCTGGACGGCCACTGATAAACGCCCATAGTGTATGGAATATCTTGATGCTTGCTCCTGTTAGCATTTTTAGAAACTGCTTAGAGTAACCCTGCTTCGGAGATATAAGCTATATCTGTCAATTTGCTGAGCATATGCACAAGATAAGAGCCATGCTTCACGATCTACAGAGGCATCTGTTGGACTAACTATCCATAAGGTTGCAGGACGATACTCTAATCCCTTCATATTACAGCTGTAACAACTCCGCCACCCGCACCATCTGTCCCGTCCGAATCGATTCATTGGCCGCAATGCCCGTTGCAATCGACCACGCTCCATCCAAATGGGACGCGGCTCTGTTCAGTGGATCCAGGGACTGGATGCCAAAGATATCTTGTAGCAACTGGGGATCACCACCACCATGGCCACCTTCACCCGTTGGTACCTTAATCTCCACGGGCTTGCCCAACATTGGTCGCAGGAAGATGGTCCGACTTTCCAATGCGCCCTCTAGTGCCTGCTCTCCTCCCGAATTCACATATGATTGTTCCACGACCTCAACCTCGAGTCTGCCCTTGCTCCCATTGAAGTTGACTCGAAACCCCTCCCAAGGCGCGTACGCAGTAAGACTATAAGTCAATACCGCACCAGATTGATACCGCACCATCACACCCATTGTATCCTCAATACTAATACCATCCCCAAAAACACTCTGATCCCGATAATACCCATCCTCCCATTCCGCATCCGCATATAGCGCCTTAAGCTGCTCATTCGCCTCCAAATCCAACGCAAACGGATCCTCCCTAGCCACCTCACTCCCCCGAGCTCTAGAGTAGAACTTCGTCTCACCCCGTCGCTCCGCATTCTCCTTCCCGTAGAATCGGAGATCCCCCATAGCAACCACCGTCTCAGGCCTCGTCCGCAGCCAGAAGTTCACCAGATCAAAATGATGCGTTGACTTATGCACCAGCAACCCGCCGCTGTTACGCTTATCCCGATGCCACCGCCGGAAGTAATCCGCTCCGTGCGAAGTATTCAGCATCCACTCAAAGTGCACCGAGTGCACGTCACCAATGGCCCCCGAAGCTAACAGCTCCGCGATCCGCGTGTTATGCGGCGCATACCGATAGTTGAAAGTGACGCGTACCTGGCGCTGCGTGCGATCGACGGTGTTGAGAATTTGTCTGCACCGCGGCGCGTCGATGGTCATCGGCTTCTCGGTGACGACATTGCAGCCGCGTTCTAGAGCGCGGATGATGTATTGGTGGTGCGTGCGGTCGATGGTGGTTACGATGATTTCGTCCGGGTGGGTCTCGTCGATCATGCGGTCGAAGTCAAGGGCGTGGTATGTTGGGATGGGTTTGTGTCCTAATGCCTCGATGCGACTGTTTGCGTATGCGAGGCGGGTGGTGTTAGTATCGCAGAAGGCGACAAGTTGGGCTGCGTCGTGGAAGTCGCGCACGATAGCTGTGTAGAAGAACATGGCGCGGCCGCCTGTGCCGATTAGGGCGTATCGTTTTATCTTGGGGATTGCTGTCATTGTTGTTAATATAGATGATAATATCTAGATTGTGAGGTTGGATAGAGGGATTGAAATTTGGTATTCGGGAAATATAAGCATTTTAAGCACTCGGGGTGTGATATCCCGAAGTGATCGATCTGCGCTTCCCGCACAGACTTCTGATCAGACTGGTTGCAAAGTTTTTCCATGAATAGCGTCTCAGCATGGAATGCGGGGAAGTCCGGGGTCCAATATCTGGGGGAAGAAATCAACTGTGCGTTCGAGAACAAGTATTCCAACTATCGTTGTCCTTGGGTGTAGTACCGTCGATATAGGGCATGCTTTGCATCGGGATATTTTGATCCGAATACTAGAATAAATACACCCATTGCCAACGTAATGCATGCAACGAGAAGCTTAACTACAGATATTCGCTATGGCAGGGCCAGTAGAAGCACCACATGACGATATTACTGCGGTTGAAGACCCCCAAGAACCTCGTAACAAGGGCAAGGAGAAAGCTGCGCGATTCCTTGCCACTGTTGATGAGAGCCAGCGAACATTCACACCAGACGAAGAGAAAGCAGTCTTGAAACGTATCGATCGCCGACTGCTACCTCTACTTTTTGGTGCATATTTCTTTCAACAACTCGATAAGTCCACACTGTCCTATGTGTCCATCTTCGAACTTGTGGAAGATGCGAATCTGCGTGGCCAGCAGTACTCATGGCTAGGGTCCATTCTTTATCTGGCTCAGCTGGTTATGCAGCCTGTCGCAGCACTTCTACTTGTTAAACTACCAACAGGAAAATTAATCGGTTCGGCCGTCTTCCTCTGGGGAAGTTCCTTGGTCATCATGGCAGCCTGCACCGACTTTGCTAGTTTACTTGGACTTAGGTTTACATTGGGAGCATTTGAAGCCATGATAGGTTGGCATCTCCTGAATCTGCGTATACTTTCGGTAGTGCATGCTGTCATACTAATCAAATGAAACAGCTCCTTCATGCGTGGCCGTCACCCAGATGTGGTGGAGACGAGGCGAGCAGACGATACGAACAGCGCTATGGAACGCGATGAACGGCGTGACATTCGTCGTAGGTTTCATGTCTCATCTCCTTTTATGTAGTTGGCCATGCTGACAATGCATTTCTCAGGTTGGAAGTCTATTTACCTATGGACTAGGCCATATCCATAGTGACACATTATTCTCCTATCAGGTGAGTCCCCATGCTGTCAGTGTACACTAAACCATCTCTCTGAACCCACCGTATTTAGATTATTTTCATGTTTTGTGGCTTACTCACTGTCGCCTTTTCGACCGTTATCCTCGTCTTCATGCCCGACTCTCCCGTGGAAGCGAAATGCCTCAATCATCGAGAAAAGGTGATCGCAGTTGAACGTCTCCGCGCAAATCAAATGGGCATTGTCTCGCGCGAGTGGCGATGGGACCATGTCTGGGAGACACTCTGTGATATGAAAACGTGGTGTTGGTTCTTCTTGATTGTGGCAATTTCGTACGTGAATTCTCTCACCCTTTCGACACCATGTATATGGAATGTTAATGTTGATTATACCTAGGATTCCAAGCGGTGGCATTAGCACATTCGGTAACCTGATCATCAAATCTTTCGGATATGGCTCTTTTGAGACCATTCTATTCAACATTCCCTTTGGTGTAATACAGGTAGTAGCCATCCTGGGCGGTGGCTGGCTGGCCACCCGATTCCAACGAAAAGGGCTTGTTATAGTCGGGTTTGCTCTGATAGCTGCTGTTGGAACACTGTTGATGATTGTTGTCCCGCGGAAGCAAAAGGGTGTGCTTTTGTTTGGGTACTATTTGGCAAGGACTGTTCATTTCCTATCAGTACGAGCGTTGTGTTGACGAGTACTAATCGTGATTAGGTATCCTGCCTAGCAGCCATCACTCCCTTAGTCTACGCCTGGGAAGCACAAAACACAGGCGGAGACACGAAACGGAAATGTACCTCGGCGGTTGTACTCATTGGAATGTGTGCAGGGAATGTATGCTTTTCCCCTGGCTTATGCTTATCCCCAGATGGCCCATAATTATACTAATGGTGACCAGGTCATTGGGCCCCAACTATATTCCACATCCCAGGCGCCCTTGTATCGCCCGGGCCTGATCTCCAACCTCATCTTATTTGTAACCGTGGCCGTCTTTGCAATGTAAGCTATTGATCTTTGGGTTCCAGAAATTAGACCAAAGCTGATCCGACCAGACTCACCAATCTATACCTCATCTACCTGAATCGGAAGCATGCCCAGCAGAGACTAGACCTGGGTAAATCCGCCCAGATCCTCGACGAGTCTATGTTGGGCAAGGAAAAGGCAGGCAAAACGGTCGAGCTGGAGGATGTGAATGCAGGCCCCCAGACAGATCGAACCGAAGACAAGGGGTTTTCGGATACGACGGATCTGAAGAATGAGGATTTCATATACGTGTACTAAAGTGAGTTCACTCTCTGGTGACTACAATAGCTGCTACTGCTTCCGATGAACATCTACGACATTGACTCCATCATCTTGCATATCAAGATCGGAGATAAGCGATTAGCAAACAGTAAGATACATTTGGAGTGCCATGCATGGGCTTCTGAGTGTAAATAATAGGCAAATATCAGGGCACCCTTTAGTAAGTCCCCGGTCTAGTATAGCAAAAATTAGTATTACGTGTGGTGGCTAGTTGAGGTTGTGAATTATGAACGAACATGCCTATAATTAGGGCATCATCGGCATCGTAAGCAGCCACTTTCACTAGGTAAGCCACCATTTTCCTTTATTTGCCCGCACCAACTATCATTCCCGCCATATCATATTATACAACAACCCCGAGTCTGTTCAAAACATGGTCATATACAATCTTGGGAAGGATATAATATCTTTGGAGCTGCCCGACGCCATGAAAAAGGAGATGGACTCTACAGATATCTCAGCTAACAGTCCAAACCGACAGCTTCCAACAACCCGGGCATATGAGAGCGCTATGAAAGAATATCGAAACTTGGGCTCGACCAAGTCCCATTAAATTTAAGAGTCTCAAATCGTGAAATTTGGCCCCCGCGTATCAACTGTCGAAGCACAGAACCTGTAGATGATCAAAAAGGTTTTCGGTGACAAAATGCCAGTACCGGAGCTCTTTGGCTAGCGCGTTGACGATTAAAGGCTACGTGTTCATATACATGGAGCTGAAAGAAAGACCGACACTCGCAGAGTGTTGGGATAGTCTCAGTAATACAGACAGAAGGCCCATATCTAATCAGCTAACGCGGATCATGAAGACACTACGCCAACTTGAGCAGGATCCTTCGAACCAGCTTGTCGGTATGCTGAACGCGCATGATAAAAATTTTTCAATACCAAGTGGGTGGCTTACCCTCTTTCGGGTCAATCAATCGGAAGCATCTTCAGGACTATGTTATTACGGAGCAGCCGACAACCGGGACATTCCTTAGCATCAAGGAATATAACGACCGGCTTGCCCTCTTGCACTAGTTTACCTTCCCCCATAGATATAATGATCCCGATCGATGTCTATTGCCAGATACGGGGGAGATTAACTTTACCCATGCAGATCTGGATCGGCGAAATATCATTGTTTCCTCCTTCAATCCTGGCCAGGTTGTCGTCGTAGACTGGCAGCAATCAGGATGATACCCGGATTACAGGGAATACTGCAAGACTCTCTATACTTCCCTGTATATGGATGACACGGGCTATATCGATTATTCCCTGCAACCTCGAACGGACGTATTCTCTCGGCTTTTGCCAAATATTTCATGGCTATGGGCGCCGTATAACCCTACGTTGAGCCCCCCAATATTTGTATTTAGCCTTATAATTCCTACCATCTATTACGATAGGCAACCTCTAGATCCTTGTGTTGAGGTCCGGATGGGGACAGAATGGTGCTCACTAATTTTCTGTTTAGATACCTAGTTATGACAGTTGTAATGATATATTTTAGTTTACAGACCAACCAACCAACAAGGACAAAACACAAAATAATTGCAATGAAACCCTTATCCGTATTCCTGGATTCAAATGGCCTTTTTTGTTGTATATCAATCTTGTCACAGATTTGGTTGTGTCGACGAAAATAAACGACTAGACCACCAAAAATGCCCGAACACTTGAGGTGTCCCAATACGTGATATTTCAAGGTAATCTTAGGTCGACAGGTTGCTTCTTCTGCCAGACTTCCCATACCTGTATCTTGGCATTATCTCGCCGTAGGCCAATTCCGAAGGTAAGGGGGCCATGCTTAGACTGGACGATCTCGATCGTCTGGGCGTCGAGCCATCCTTTCGCAACCAAATGACGTACCTATTCCATCGTCCACCATTGACCATATTTGTTTATAGTCTAGATTAAATTGAGGGCCAGTGACAGGTATGCTTACTCTGAATAGAAGAGCAGCTCACATCATTGACTAGGTCATGAAGTTCTGACTGATGCCTAGAGGCTGCACCTGCGTCGCAGCAATCTCTAGATCTCCTCTAGGATTGGTACATACAAAGATATATCCCACGGCAAACTGGACGCCAGTACCAGAGGGCTTTTACACTCAGTGCGGAAGACCTGCGATGAGCCCTGGCCCAAAGTCTAGATGCGCTGAAGTCGGAGAGTGTTGATCTCTGGTATCTTCACGCACCGGGCCGCAACACGCCGCTCGAGGTCACCCTGCAGGTGGTTGTTAAGTTTCATCGTGAAGGCAAATTTAAATGTCTTAGAATCAGTAACTTCATGTCCAGGGAAGTCGCACAAATTTGTGAGCTTTGCGACCGTCACGGTTGGATTCGTCCGTCCGTCTACCACGGCATCTGTAATCCCCCTTCATCGAGCGATCGAAGCCGAGCTACTTCCCTGTCTTCGGCATTATAATATCGCCCTATATGCCTTTCAACCTTTGGCAGGCGATTTACTTACCGGTCGCTACCAACTGGAAACGGCCTCTTTCGACTCCGGGACACAGTATGATCCTAACAACAGGCAGAGCTCGGTGATGACCGCTCGCTACTGGAGCAGAACTACGTTTGCGGCACTTAGGATTATCCAGAAAACTGCTGAACAACATTCTCTTACACTTGCTGAGTGTGTGAATCGATAACTAGTACACTACTCGGTTTTGAATACGCACCAGGGAGGGCGCTGTCACATCTTCTGGGAGAGGATGTGATAGCAGCGACGGAACAGGCTTGACAGCTCATTCAAGAGCTAATCCGAAAATACTGGCATTGAATGAGGGTCTTAGCTACTAAAAAAAAAAAAAAAAAAAAAATGGGATATGTGCCTCGATATAAGCTGTACCATATGAAACCGAGTTTCTATTAGAATCCTTGCAGAAGTTCTGTACCTTCTATTCTCGCGAGGTTATACATGTTGCCTGCAGAAATGATGGTCTAAGTAGCTCAACTATCTTACTACAATCCGCTCATAAGAGCCCATAGAAAGATTCATCAGTCACCGTGTTCATCCCTGGTCAATGATATCATGAATTAGGCCTTTTAACTGGCTATCTCCAAAAGGTAGCAACCACGGCCGACAATGAGTCGAGAGCCCAATGACATCGATGTTGTATGCACTGTGGTTGAGCCTGGTAATTTTGTTAGTACGGCCCACCATACTAATCTAATTTAGGCCTTAGGAATTCTGCCGTTTTAAAAACCATACATAAAAATCGCTCTATTAAATGCCTAGATAACGCCCATAAAAATATTTAGAAAAAATTGCTCATTAAAATGCTAAAAGAAACACCTATTCTAATACCTAGTATGACCACCTTCAGCCTCTATAATAACCTGGCAGCGGGCCTGCATAGATTCAATTAGACTTTAAAAAACTGATTCAGGGACTGCCTCCCATGCCTCTAATATAATCTGGCTTAGCCTAGGATAAGGCAGATTATTGTCAGTATAACTGTAAGATTCAATCCAATCTTTTATCCGGTTCCATACTCTCTCTATAGGGTTAAGATTGGGTGAGTAGAGTGGCCAAAAAATGAGTGGTATATCCTGTTCCTGTATATCTTGTCTAGTTTCACTAGTATTATGCCCTGGCACCCTATCTTATATAAGAAAAAGACTGATATCTTGATTTTCTGCCTTTCCTGATATAGATAATTAGCTATTATAGGGATAGTATATTCATGATAGCTTTAAGTATTACTAGAATCCCAAGCTATCTCCCAAAATAGACCAAGATCTTTAGTGTTGCCACAAAAAGAATATAAAATACCCAGCCACGATGACGCGGTTATGAGGTTCAAAGACAATCTTTATAAAGAATCTATAGATTCTTCTATAATATCTACCAGGAACCCAAGTCTTATCGGTCTAAAAGACTTTCTATTGTTCCAGTGTCCAACTCACATGGTCTAATGCCCAGGCTAAATATATGCGCTTAGTACATTTAGAAAAAGAAGGTTTTCAAAGAGCTATACAGCAAGAACAGCCACATTGCTTAGGTGCTTAAGATAAAGTATTTCAAGATATACTAAGGTTAAATTCTTGAATAATTTTATTATATAAGTTAATATACAGCGGGTACGCTTAGATAATATTATAAAATTAATAATATTGTCTACCTCAGTATTTGAGAGAGTTTAGATGGTTGACCACGTGCCTTACGTGGTGTACAAGTCTCAGTCTGGCATGTATATTGAACCTGCCAGTAGGTAATATCAGGCAAATGATTAAACAATCTCTTCATAGGTAAAACCAGCGCTTCGAAGGATTAATATGCGTATTTGATCATCCCATTCAAGCCGTGTAGAATTTGTGCGTGAGATAGTAGGAGGGGTAGTAGGTTCAGCTATAGTAGAGTTCTGAATAGTTTCATATTATTGAAGCTCTAAACTGAGCTCTCAGGGGCTCTCTCAATTTTCTGAATAGGCAGGCGGTTTTGGTCTCACCGTTTTGCTGCGGCCCACCCAAGGTGAGCCGTACTAACAAAATTACCAGGCTCAACCACAGTAGTATTGAGTTAACAGACCCGCCGTTGAGTCCACTCATCGATTACACATCACAGAGGACTTGAACGATTGGCGTGCCAGCAACCCACTTCGGCTCCTGCAACTGCAGCGATTCAATTCTACTTGCTGTGCTATAACCCAGCCACCAAAAAGCGGGGTGTACGTCCTGATAAACCCACCCATAGAAACGACCATAACCCCCTTAGCGGACAGTTTACCTCATTAATAATGCCTACCCAGGGGCCAGGCCAAGAGCAGTTGTGTGGTGAGTGTTCGGTGACAAAGCTGCATGATTTGTGGGAGGAGGTACGACGTCGGGAAGAAAACATACAACGTTTGGCAGAACAGAATCGACTTCTTGAAGAGGAACTTCAGTCGGTTAAAGAGTTTGTCCGACGAGTACGCGACGAAGGATTCCAAATCCCAGGCACAGGACCTTCTGCGCTTTTGAATGACTACCTTGTGAGCCAGTTCGGTGGTCTTGCCATACAAGATGAGCATGGTACGTCGATTAGCGGCAAACCGGATGAATACCGACAGTAAATGCCTTCCAGACAAGGCCTTAGAGCTTATGTAGCATGGTTGAAGAGCAGGTCACTGTATGATGTGCGCTGGTGTCTCCCCTTTCTGTTATAACGCAGTACTTGTGGCTTACTATTTGATTTTGAGATAGGGGGCGACAATAGACCAAGGACGAGATGAAACATCACTTCTTGTCCTTTCTTACAGCTTCATACCCTTTATTTTCACGAGCTCTTCAAGGTCAATAGAGAGAAGTTTTTAAGCTTAACGAACAAATCATGACAGGGCCCACCGATACTCGGGGCATTTTAGCTAGGGAGACTCAACTTACATACTATCTATCATGGAAATGGATTTAATTATCTGATGCTCTCTCATGTATGGAATTATGCTGTGGATCATGTGGACATAAATTACGTGATTGCTGTCTAAGTCACGTTAATTTTATTTTTGTGTACAGTCCTTATTGTTGTTGCTCTCGCCGTAAACACTAACCTCCTTTTTCTTATTATGCTCAATATATAAATAGTCGTCTTTCATAGTCATATAACCTATCAATCCTCATAAAGGAGATATACAGAAATACATGTTACACACAGCACTAGCTCATTACATCTATTTTAGCCCTCCTCGTTCGATTTCTCCCTTGCTATGTAAACTGTACCTGGGTAGACCTCCCTAGACAGATTTCTTTGCTCTAGGTAATAGGCATTTTCCGCATCTATCTCTAGATCTGTCTCTGCTCCTGCAAATCATTCCTCTTCTCGAAACCGCACTAATATATTGGTTTAATGCATGGACGGAGCGGGCATAGCGGGTTGCCTGCAAGTTCTATACTAGGTTACCCCTGAAGCTAACGCTCGCTAGTTTGTTAGGCGTCGTCTACCGTGGACCAGCATAGAATGGGGTTTGGGATCCATACCCGCAGTGAAGCTGTTTTGGAGAGGGGAGACACCGTTGCTACACTTCGCTTTCCTACACATAGAGCTCCAGTTTGACTATAATATCTGACTAGTTTTCAAGTTCAATATACGGTCAGTGCAGAAAGGATAAGATTACGAAGGGAAGAAATACTCCGGTCTTCGCAATTTACACGTACATGGTTGAGGGGAACAATTCCCACATCACCGATATAATAACACTACTTGAAAAGAAAAGGACACGACAGCGCACCTTTGCGTATAGTCTAGCCTATTGCGTCATCCATTATATATTGCTACAATGTAACCGGCTACAACGAGTATAAACTCTTTGCAACAATTTCTCAAATAGGGCTATTCTATACCAGCGGCCGTCGCAATGTCGCAAACCCCGATGCTCACCTGGTAAGCATAGCCGTGGAATGTCACATCCGAAGCATTAATTGGCTGTTAGGTGCAGCAACTGCAGTCAAATTATGCGAAGATATGTAAGACAATGTACTGTAGTTGCTTCAATCTAGTGCCAGGAGGGGAAATCATCAAGAGGTACAACTCACACATCAATCGTGCTACTGTTAAGACGATATCGTATTAGTATCGGACTACAGTCAGAGGTGGACCGAGGAACATACTGCAGATCTATTTCTGTTGGTCTGATCTCTCGGATTCGTAAACCCTACCATTTATAGTAAGGGATACGGGAAGACACCATGATAGGAAAAAAGTACGGAAACGGTGGATCGCAACTTGCCACATGTAGCAATGATTGTCAATTGTCCAACAAGAACCCGGGGTACCCGAGCTCAACTACTATCATTCAGAGTACTTATTAAGTACGTCTCAGAGACGTGATTTCTACTGTGGACCGGACCCCTTGTTTGAGGGGGAGGTCGGATTAGCCGATCAATTCCACATCGCAGAAGATAAAAGGTGACTGTAATCTCCTGCAGTCTGGTGTCTAGCATCTACCGCATTGTCTGAAAATGCATGTCATTGCACGTACCACAGCTTTTCTAGGTACAATTTCCATCGTTGCCGGAGCGCCCCATGTTAACAGAGACACCAGTCGGCAGGTTTTAAAGCCTCCTTCACCAGAACCTATCGTTATCACTGAACTACCCTTGCCTCCTGTTGCCGATAATACAGAGGGCTCATGTACACACAAAACTGGATGTCTTCAAAAGTACTCCCAGATCCAGAGTGGAAATTTTCTTCCTGATAACAACCATGTGCTTGTCAGCTTGAACTTCTCCGGAGCGCCGGCAGCTCCCAATCCTGCTAGCATCTACAACGGTACCCATTTGGCTCTGATCAAGGCCGATGGGACCAAGTTCCCAAGCGGCGATCCATGGAAGTGTGTCACCTGCGGTGTCCCGGAAGAAAACAAGGTCGGCAGCACCGAGCTGTCTCCGTATCCCCAGGCTTTCCTAGATGGTAAACGGGCCCTGATCGGGACGAACATCGTTGATTGCGGCTCGGCGCTACTCTCCAGTCCTGAATGCACTCCAAACAAGGTGCATATATACCCAATCCGCTGGAATAACAAAGCCGATGGCTCCGGGCTTGGGGGAGATATACGAGAACTACGCCTACACCCTGACAATGTGCATCTGGGGTTCAACTCCTTCACTTTCTCCAATGGTGAATTAGGTCAGTTCGCCTACTTCAGCCGACTGGAGTTTAATCCATCGCCGACGACTGGCGAACCTCGCTCTGCACGGTACGATCTGGTCAAAGTTACTAGGCTCTATGACCCAGACAGCCCACAGCCTATCAGCGTTAAGGGCGATCAACTCTTTGTCAACCGGTCGGCCATCGCCGTCGGAGAACTGCGAGGATTCACCGGACGTGGTCAAGAGGTCACGTATATCGGAAGCTCTGTAGAGTCATGCAACATCGATGTATTCGCCGCCGACCTTACAACAGGAAAAGTCCGTCGGATTACTGATCACCCCGAGTACGTCGATCCCATTGATGTCTCTCCCGACGGCAAGTGGCAAGTCATCCTCGATACCCGAGGAACTGGTCGGCAGATGTTCATGGCTGGAATGCGCGGCATACCGCCAATTATCGATCTGATCGCTGCCACGGTCGTGTCTTCCACTCGCAACAATGGCCCTCGCCGATTCTTCCGCCCCTGGCTTCTGGACCACGATGGCGATCGAGGTGACTACTACGGCCAGCAAATCAACGGTGCCGGTGACGGAAGCCCAGGAAGCATCAACGATCCCAATTGGAATGCTGGAGCAGACCCAAAGTGGTCTCACGATGGCACTCGCATCGCATACTTTGAAAACCTCGTCGTTTCGCCCTCTTGTGGCGGCCAGAATCCTCTTCCCTGTCCGGAATCCACTGAGCCTGGTGGTCGTGTCACTCGTTTGATGCTTGCTCAGCTCACAAGCCGTGAACCGCTTGACCTGGAGCCGGTTGCCCCGGTCTCTGATGAAGTTCCCTGGGGTGTCCCGTATGTGCCTGAAAGCGCGAATCCTGGCCGTCTTGTTCTAGCCGAAGGAAATTATACTCTCAAGGGAGAGGTGTCAGGTTTGGCCTCTATAGCAATCATTCACGATAAGGCCAATTCAGCAGGTATCAAGACCATCGCAGTCAGCTATCGCAACTATTCTGACGATGGCCTACATACTATCGACGGGTCTGAGAGGTTCACCAATACAGTAACATCCGCGACGATAAGCCATGTGGACTGGTTTTCCGAACTCACGTCTACTGGTCAGGTTACTGCAAGCAAGAAGACTGGCCCCGGTGGGTTCCAGTTGGAGATCGATGCCATGACTAATATCTTCAATGCAAATGGGACCTTGACGACCACTATTGACGGCAAAGTTTGGAAGCAACCTGCGAACGGAACCTAGGGAGTGCTCATTTCCACCAAATACCATGGTATTAACATCTGGTGAACAATAGCGAAACATCTCATCTCAGGGACGGGCGAGCTTGCTGTGGACATGAAATGACTTGGACATAATGAACGGGTATGAGTCGACCTGTATCTAATTGAATTGGAGGGGTTCAAGTAAATTTGCTACTCTTAGGTACTAGCTCTTGTGTCTCGAGTACTCTTAGTACAGCATAAGTATGGACGTGAGCGCGGATTAGAATTCCGTACATCATATTAATGTATCCTAAGTCCCATCGTCCGGAATTGAGGGTCACGACCCAAGGAGTTTACCGCTTGGAGTTCGTACAACAATTTAAGGGATTCATCAGCACCGTTGCCTTCCCCTAGACAAGACAAATTTCCATTCGTCGTTCCACAAGCTTCTCGACCACCACAAAATCGTTAGCATGCGGTGCGGTGATGACACAGTGAGGCACACAATAAGGCAGAAGGCTTCTAGACCTAGACTTTCTACCGAGTGAACCAAAATCTTAGGAACCTCGCTGATTAGAGAAATAACAACCGTAAAATGTTAAGCCCATTGTCCAACGACTTAAGGCTAGTAACCCTACAATAGCGCACCTCTGGCCAAACTGAGGCGTAGTTTCTCCTGTTGTGGGGCGAACATAATCGCATGCTCTCCTCTCGTATTCTCCATGCCTATGTCACTCACAAGGATTAGTTCAGAGTATACCGATTCTAAGTTCAGTCGATCGTAAATTTCTCTCCAAGATTGGTTTTTTGATCCGGGCTAGAAAAATTCTGGATAAAGAAGAAAAGAATGCATTCTCTTAACTAACCCCTTATTCATGCTCAAAACAACCAACTATTTATTTATATCCACATGCATCATTATATCCTATGACGAGCCATATATAAAAACTCTTCCATGATACATTTCCAAACTATTCAAGCCCCAATATCCAATCCCAGACAAACAATCCCATCACCCACCTCCCCTCACGTCAAACCCTACACTCAAAATCCCCTCCTTCTAGAACTTCCAGAACTTCCAGAACCACACCCCCCTCGTGAATATTCCTCCAACAAGTAAGGCTGACACCCAGCACCGACAGCAGTGTAACAAAACCTGAGTGGGGATCTCGTTTCGCTTCGCGCCAAGGACAATTCCAAGTAGCCAATTCGACAACCTTGCAGGCTAGTCCAGTCTAGTGCGAGAAAACCTCGGCTGTCTGCTATCAAATCCTTCAATAGATCCTCTCTCGATCAATGTTCCATGGCCGGGGGCGCTCGACCCCACTTTTTTCGCGATTTCCGCGTGCGGATCTTCTCCGAGAATGCCGTCCTACGGTAGTGTGTGATGAATACGATGATCTGCCGCTGAAGAAGATTCTGGATTGTTTACTATGGCTTGTATTATGTTATATACCTTTTAGGCAAGGATATTTAGGGTTTGTCTGGGGTACTGGGTAGGGATTTGGATTTGACCAAGGGGGATTATGAAGGGGAGATAGATAGGGTTGGACATTTGGGATCACGCCACTTGTAGACAATAACGCTACTTGTTTCGAGTGATGAAATTACGTATAATTGTTTGGCCATTTATGGAGAGACTTTATCTTATGACCGGCTAAGTGATACCGGAAGGGTGAAAAGAAGGAAATGAAAACAAAAAAAAAAAAAAAAA
>NW_022474713.1:14576-33520 GCF_009176365.1 Aspergillus alliaceus
AATGGTGATCCATCGAAAAGAAGAAGGGAAAAAAAAAAAAAAGAAAACAAAAAAAAAAAAAAAAAAAAATTGAACCGAGAGAGAACGACGTTAATATTAAGCAAAAGTGAGCGCAAGATCCACATCAACGTATGAAAATTGCCACGAGAAATGGAATACCGCTAGTTCAAATTGAATAGAAGGAAAAAGGATACTCCAAAAAATATTTGCTAAGAATTACACCATTTCGCAGGATCAACCAGTGTTTATCGGACGGCTTTTGGCCTCCGAGGGTGGGACCCGATAGCCAAGCACTAGTATTCATTAGATCGAAGACTCGGTTTACCACAACCACGTGGCAGAGACAATCGACTAGCCGATGTCAAAATCCTGCAGTGGGACTCCATTGGGTCAACCGGAATGGAGAAGAAGTCCGAAAGCATAGTGGTTCCTTCTCCGTGCTAAGATAGGCAGAAGAAACTAGGGTTGAAAGAGGTCAATCGTGGGTTTCCCTTTTGCCGGGTTAAACTAGTCCCGAAGCATAAAACAAAATTCAATAGTTTAAATAGCCGCGATCGGCATTTCTCTATCGCATTTACTCCTTTCTCTTCTAGTTCACGGCTGTCTTTTTCTTAGGTGGTTTCTAAAATCACTTTCACTATGGGTGCGATCTGGGATATTATTGAGCGGGCAGCCTGTCTGGCTGTCGCTGCTCTCGCGCTCTTGGAGGGCCGTGCCGGAGCGACATTCAACGGCACACCGTCTGTCTTGACCGAGCAAGGACTTGTCAAGGGTTTTGTGGAGAATGACGCCAATGTTTTCCTGGGAATTCCTTTTGCGCAGTCAACTGCTGGTGAGAACCGGTGGAAGGCTCCTCAACGTTTAGCAAAATCCCCCAAGGCTGAGTTCGACGCGACATCCTACGGCCCTACCTGCGCCCAGGCTATGTCCGGCAATGCCATCGTTGCTCAGGGCGAGGACTGCTTGAATCTGAATGTATTACTTCCAACAATAAGGTTGATATGAGGGTCATTGGTTACTAACTCCCTTCCCTTTTGCAGATCTGGACCCCCCAAAATGGCTCTAACCTTCCCGTCAGTTCCTCTCTTTCTTCTGAAGTGCTAGAGAAAGTCAACTAATCAGTCAGCAGGTCTTTGTCTACGTCTATGGTGGCGCGATGGTTACCGGCGGCAACAGCAATGCTCAGTGGCAGGGACACAATTTCGCACGCAAGGATGTGATCTACGTGAATGTTAACTACCGTGAGAGCATTTATGCCTCTCCCAACGCACCCGAGCTGGAGGGCCAATCGCAGAATTTTGGCATCCTTGATGTCGAGATGGCTTTGCAGTGGGTCCATGATAACATCAGAGGTATGTACAAACGCATTCCTACCCCATTCTTGCGAACTCGCATTGACATCTTCGCCCCTACAGGATTTGGTGGTGATAACACCCGCATTGTTTTGGGCGGTCACTCCTCCGGCGGTGTTCATGTAAGTAAACTACCAACAATCGCTTCCAAAGAGTGTTTAGTGGCGCGGGAGATTACCCCAGGTGGCTAATTTAACCGTGCAGGTTGATCATTACTTGTGGAATCACCCTGAGACATTCCTCGCGGGTGCCATTGAAATGTCTGCCAATGCCGAGTCTGGCCCCGCATACGCTCCTTCGGGCGTTGCCCTGACCCAGGTAGCTCAGGACATTGAAGCCGCCGGTGTAACACTGAACTGTGACTCCAGCAACCCTACCCTGGATTGCCTCCGTGAAGTGGATGTCTACTCCATTCAGACTTCTTATTTCAACAAGACTTCCAACACCTGGTTCTCCCCGATCGTGGATGAGATCACCCGTTTCTCTGACTATAAGGCGCGCTTTGCCGCTGGCAAGTACCCGAAGTCGGTGCCTTTGATTGTCGGCAACTCCGACCAGGAGGGCAAGATCTTCAGCATGGTCTATTCCCGCGAGAACACTGACTTCTCTAAGTGGATCAAGACCTTCGATGCTGATTTGGCTCATGTTCCGGAAGATGATCTCCTTCACGCCTACAATGCCTCAGACTATGAAACGGTCTCCCTCATGAGCGGCGCCTCCTACGGAGATGCTCGGTTCTTCTGCCCCACTGACTACTTGATTGACGTCCGCTCGAGTGAGCAGCCTACCTGGGTGTACCGGTGGTTTGGTAACTACGATAATGTCCTGCCCATTCCGGGAATGGGCCCATCACACGGAAGCGAGGTACCTTTCTTCCACGGAGGCAATGAGTGTTTCTCGAAGCTCTCGGGTGTTACAGAGGCTGAGCAGGCACTGGCCGATTACATGAATGACTGGTTTGTCGCTTGGATCAAGAACCCCAGCGCGGGACCTGGATGGGACCGAGCCAAGCCCACCAAGGGACCCTTGGCTAAGCTCGGAGTCCCTGGAAACGAGCTAGCGATTGAGGTCGGAAGTACGGGTGATTACAACGGCCGGTGCCAGTCCGTGTACAAGCCCAACATCCCCAAGTATCCCGTTGTCCAGAACCCCGTCGGTCTGGCCAAATCCTCCTAAACTTCTAACCCACGATCGCTAGAGTTGGCGTCAAGAATCCGTAATAGACATATACCCAATAGACAGCAGGTTTTAATATAAAAGCGATGAAAATTAATGAAAACAAATATGATCTCGGTAATTTGCGGGTTCAGACTCCATAATAATTTCCAAAACACGGCGCGTTGCATGATCCTCAGGCAGAACAGGGGTCAAAACTTTCGATGTTTACGCTAAAAAGAATTGTGCATTGGGGGGTCTCGTGTAGAAGGATCAATTCAGGCACAGCACCACGGTGGATCTCCTTTCATAGTACAACGATCAATTGGACATGAAGTGGTGGGTCAGTGGATACAACAAGCCAGAATAACGTAGTATTTTCGGCCGAGCCTTGGTACGGATGGCAATTTCCGTCTTAGATAGGGTAACATGCGCACTTGAGCCCTGAACTTTCAAGTCTCATCCACCAACTGGTTCCAGGTAGACTTTTGATATTTAGAGCTGTTGGGAGTGTTCTGACATAAGAGGTTTGAGTCAAAAGCTATAAAATACAGAGTTTATATTCAGTGCCTGACACGGAGATGACCCGAATAACGGAAACTAGCACCATTAATGGGAATTCTGCGGAAGGTTTTCCCATCAATTCTACTACTGCCTAGGCTGCCTCTTGGGACCTCGGGATATGGAGGTATTCCTTGAATAAGTAGCGCGCATCCTGCGAGATGGATCGTGGGACCTGCATCGATGTCCTCATCTTGCTTGAACTAGCTAATTCCGTACTCTCTCTTATCGCCGGGTCGCTAGTTTTATATATATATGTATTTTTATCTCATGTTTGCCCCCCAGCGAGTCTTCTTATCTCAATGTCTCAACGCGGTCGACGTTTTTACCAGCTAGATTCTGGATAACCTAATTTAGGATCATCTGTTAACCCACGCCCGCCATCAGCCAAAAATTGACTTTTATGGTGCGAATCCATGCGAAGTAAAACTACTTTCAACCAGAGAAAGACACCGATGGTTGGCTGGTTTCTTGATCTACAGAGAGGAGGATTAGAAACTTTCCTAAACCACAGGGGATACGGGATCCCATGTAACCTTTCGTTTCAGCCTGGAGACTCTAGAGTAATACAACAATCAACTCGGTACATGAATCATCATTCAGTGACCCAAGGCCGTGCTCCCGGCAATGTCCGCATCCGGTAACTTGGACATATTCTATAGTGAAACATCTCCACTCTATCCAGCCTCCCGGTCTGCCGGAACCATGGAACATTTTGCAGACTATTAGATGATTCCAGGCCTGCCAGTCGCTCATGGAAAACAATCCCATTCGCCTGTCCAATAAAACTTGCTTATCTTAAGCTGGCCCTAGGACAACCTGGGAAGAGCCGTCACCATCGTCGGGATTTTCTACTCGAACCATGGTTGCTGAACCAGTGGAAGAAACCGATAGGCCCCCAGCTGGATGGGGAGATTTGCACAAACGGTAATTATATTGTCGTAAATACGGGATCATATTATCAAACTTTTGCACTTTGTTAAAAATCTGTCTTTCGCATGCGACCCTTCAATCGACGACTGCGTTTCTCTCTTTCGCCGCTCATACGGCATTCACTCGTTCAGGCTACTTAGATGGCAGCTGGTCCTTCCTTCGCTCTTTCATAACGGTGGGAACACCCGCAGCTCGTTTCATGGCTCACCCGGGAGCCGGCCAGGTGGTATGTGCTTTTGTTTTCCTTCCCACCGCGTGGAGCATATTCGATCGGCACGGGAAACGGGGTGAACTGACGATCACTTCTCTCATGGAATATAGGTCGGATGGTACATCTGTACGATCGCAGCATGTGCGGTTTTCGTCACGCGGTTGGTCGTGCGATGGCAGAGATTCAGCAAGTTTTACGTCGACGATTTCCTCGTTGGGACGGCCTGTCTGTGTTTGATCGGCGATTTGATTATCCAGCATCTCATGTTCAATTGGGGTACGTTGTGGCTCGGCTTGGAGATTTATGGGGCATGTTTCTAACGGCTTTGTGCTGTCTAGGCATGACGGACATGGGCAATGCTTCGAAAGATGATATAACCAATATTCTCAAGGTTGGTGGTGGATTGGATATACCAATTTTATCGCTTCGCACATTGAACGCTTGTTATAGATGATCATTCCGGGATCTACACTTTACGTGACTTCGCTATGGTTGATCAAGGCTGGCATGGTTCGTACATCATACACATATAGAGGAAAGTATTGCTGGCTAACAGGGTTGGTTTCCGATGCAGGTTTTCTTCTACAAACGGCTGGCGGATCGAACGCACTATCAACGCATTTACAATGTCGTCCTTTGCCTTCTTGCCGCTACATGGCTTACGATCTTTTTCAACATCATCTTCAAATGCTTTCCCGTCGACCGCATCTGGGACTTGGATCACCCGGAGCGTGGGTTATATTTGTTACGAAGCCTTGTGATCGTGCACAAGCTAACAGTATCACAGGAGCATGCTCCAAAAAACAAAGCCGGATCAACTACTGGATCACCATCTTATGTACGTTCTCGCTGCTCACCTACACCAAGAAGCCTCGCTAACACCGAATTCTCCCAGTCAACATCTTCAGCGATGTAATAAGTGAGCATCCCCTATACCCCCATAAACAATCTCAATCAATACCAAACAATCCCACTAACAAGACTCCAGTCATCTGCCTCCCCATCTCCCAAGTTCTCCGTCTCCGCATGCCCTTCAAACAAAAAATCGGCGTCTGCTCAATCTTTCTCCTCGGTATCCTCGTTGTAATAACTAGCAGTACGCCGCTCCCTTCTCGCTCAAACCAAACCAAACTAATAAGAGACAAAAAAACCAGTAATCCGTGCCATCTTCTCCTGGAAAAACCAACAAATGATAACCTGCACGGTATCCATGATCGAAACCGCCATCGCAATCATCGCGAACTCCCTCCCCGTCCTACGCACGCTTTTTTTCGGTTCGAAGTCCCGCGGCGGGACCTACTACAGCAGTCGTGCCTATGAACTCTCCCACTCCAACGGTCCCGGGAAGCAAGGACCCCTGAGTAACGTTACAGCGTCGGGGGCGTCGAATGCGGTTGTGGATCGGAATGGGATGGAGTCGGGGCTCTCCAGACATGATTCGGAGGATGAGTTGGTCAAGGATGCGGGTTCAGTGCCGGTGGATGGGAGGTCGGGTATTTCGGTTACGACTGAGTATCATGTTTTCCATGGGAGGTATTCGACGCCGAATGTTAATGATAGGTAGTTTTGGGGTTGTGTTTGGGGTGGGAGGGTGGTGTATGTAGCATTTTAATAGATTTTGGTTCTTGGTTTGATATGAGATTAATGTTTGTATGAGTGATATGGGCTAATGTATAGTTTAATTTGAGAAATGCTTCGCAGGTCTAGGCGCTAGAGTATAGATTAAACAGAGGTATTGCTCTACTTGTTTAGATTAATGATATGTAAGATTGTGTATGAAACATACACGTTCATTCCAAAAGTAGGGTTCTTAATTCGTAGATCTCTGGCTTTGATAAGGGTTAAAGTAATATTCCATCGAAATGCTATATAG
This sequence comes from Aspergillus alliaceus, assembly GCF_009176365.1. Classification (NCBI taxonomy): domain Eukaryota; kingdom Fungi; phylum Ascomycota; class Eurotiomycetes; order Eurotiales; family Aspergillaceae; genus Aspergillus; species Aspergillus alliaceus. Next base: position 20,662 of record NW_022474713.1, read on the forward strand.
GTTATTAAGATATCCCTATAGATAATGTGCCAAAATTCCGCAGTGGCGTCGTTGCTTGGCAGCTGAATGCTTGCCTGCCGGCGTCTGATAAGTCACCATTGAATGTGACAGCAACTGCATATAAACCCCAATAAGAATTAGAGTCCTACCAGGATTTCCTCTAGGGGCCCTGCGTTTGATTTTTTATGTGATCAGCCGCCCTCCAGAACGGTCGTCAGGCAGTAGTCTATCTTCCGGTGTCGACTGCAATACCCAAACACTAGCAGTAACAAATCAGGCACCCACTCTTACTCATTACCCCTAGGTATAGCCTTCCCGGTTCCATACCTACTCTTCTATCTTCTGAGCAATAAGGTCGTCACCGGTGGGGTGTTGTACTCCCCTTCCTCTTATATCTAACTCCACTCTCCCGGTACCGACACTCACCCCTACAGACCACCCTTACTACACGGTCGACTGCCGCGACACAATGGCCCAAGGTTCCCATGTCTTCGTCCGCGTCGGCGATAAAAGCAGCGTCGGTAAACTGATCGGGGGCGCCTGGGAGGATGAAACGGTGTACGAAACCGTCCAGAACATGCTCAGAATGAGTCCCGAGGACAGGGGTGGAAGCTTCCTCCAGTTAACGGTCTGCAGGAACTAGACGATAATATTATTTAGTAGGTTATATTGTGGCAATTTTGCAGCTTGCCAAATAAGGAAAAAGCACTAGGGGTATTAGATATCTGAGAACCTGGGATCGTGTAGTGACGAAACCCATATTTGTATACATTTTGGAGGGTGGCAACTCAGATGACCCATAAAATCACCGGTCCGTGAGCGTAGTTCAAGTCAAAAAAAGTGAAACAAGAAAACAAAAGAGGGAAGGAAAGGGGTGGGAAAAGGCAATGTAAATAATAGCGGGATAGCAACCGTATTCTATAACAATAATATCGGTGGTAAAAGGGTTGCTGAGAACCCGGAAACCCTTTTATAAGCTCTTACCGTGTCAAGCTCCCACCCGAGTTTCATCTTTATCTTTTCCTTCAAGTATGACTTTGCATTAAACCCGCACATTATGTCCCACGTTCCTGCAATAGTATATAGCCATCCTTTACTTAGAGCGATGCTAAGTCTCGCTTGAGGGCGTGCAACCCAGTTGCGGACATCTTGAAGCCTTTAGGCTCAATTCGCCTCGGCCTTGGATGTTGTATTTTGCGTCTCATCGTTCGCAACACCCGTACTGCCGCATGTTGGGCAAACCCTGTGAGGATGGTCTTCGTCGGAAGGAAACAGTGGCCACAGTCTCATTATCCACCCTGTAACGGGAAGAGAGAGCATGTAAATGAGGACGAGGACAAAAAAGGTCTGGAAGGGGGCGGCTTCCAGTGATTCGCTCACGAACGTGGTCAACGGGCGCAGGAATGTGTCCAAGAGGCTGGCTGTGCCATACTTCTGACAGTATGGGATGTAAGTTGCGCGAGCAACTTGGGAATCAAAACAGAAGTGTCAGGTGGGCTCGACCGCTTATAAGCTTAGGCTTAGTCAATAGTATAATGCTTCTGCCTTGGCAACCCTAATATCTCCCATCTTATTATGCTGGGAGTCGATTCCTTTCAAAGGCTTAGCAGGATCCACTTAATCCAACTATAAGTTAGACCTCAAGGGTTTGCCAAATAAGAATAGTGCCAAGAGTATGAATCTGTATAGACAGGCATAGCGTCCTGCAAATTGGACCTTCAAGGCACAATTGAGAATGGACTGGAAATCTAATTATTTTCAACTATATTGTAATTAGGCTTACAACATAATACAAGATTACAAGCAGATTGACAAGGTACGATCCTCCATCTCCAACAAGGTTGCCGCATCCGAGCACGCATGTCAGATGCAACACCCACTCGGGAAACCAAGTAGCCGATTGACAATATCTTAAGACAATCAGGTACATCCGTTGGCGCGGTTACTCAGGCAGAGATCGCCTCCCTAAGCGGAACTCCCGTGACCTTGACAAGAGACACTTGACTTATGCGCCGCCTGAACTTCGATGTTGCATGATGTCCGGGTTTGGGAGAGTTCACTGATCAGAGCCTCTCAATCTATTAACAGCCCTAGTCCCAAGTAGAAACAGGAAACGGGGCGAGCACCGTATGATGCTAATTTTGTGGCATCGTGGAAGATGTAACAATATTACACTAGAGGTGGATACGGTGCGTGGGCAAGTTGGCTACTATATTCTGTATCACAGGAACTAAGTAGCGCAATCCACATTGATCACTTTTGCGGACTGTTATTGATTCTTTGGACTCCTGAAGAAGAGGTTGTCGTGGGCCTTTGTTTGGGGTCTTTAGCTGACGAGTGGCGTGTCATATCCCTGGTTCCCAAAGTTGTTTCACATCACATTAATTTCATACATGAGGCCTTTCCTCTGGAATCCTTGTCCGTAATCCCCATTGGTTAAGCTGCTAGTATATTCACTCTTTGTCTGACATTGGTCACAGCGGGCTATGTTCAGATCTTGGCCAGTTGATGCTCCCTATATGCCTCCGACCGTTTTTATAAATGAACTAAAACCTTTGATATTGGTATCTTTCGCCTTTCTCTAACTTTTGCTTTGCTTCCTTTCCCTCGATCGTTGCCATTTCTGTGTAGATTACTCTCCCGTACACTGAAGATACTCTCCATCCGGATGGACGGGTTGGGATGTTCTCAACATAGAGGAACGACTGTCAGAGATGTGTGATGACTCGTTCTAATCGTTCATGATACGACACCACTTTACATCCTGTACAATTCTCGTTTCCCCCCCCTTTTTCCTCTTCATCAATAGCATACATATACCCTCCTGGTAGCGATCGTACTTACAATACGGAAACCCTGGGTCTTACTTTGTTTCTACTAGCGAGTCTAGAACTTAATCTCCCCAGCCAGATCTCAGTATCGCAATGAACAAAACGTTCAAACTTTTCGGGATATGGCCGGTGGGTACCTTGAAAACTCACTCCTTGCTGTGGCATCGGTTTGTAGTGAAGACCATGCTCAAGGGATCATCCACTCAGCTCGCTATTCAGACGAAGCCAGAGTTCAGACTGCCGGAATTTTCATTAAGCCAGATCTTATTAATAGTGGGATGAAGCCTCGTGTTGCACACCTGGTCAAGATTCTGAATGGGAGAAGATCGAATTGGGGGTTTTTTTTACTTAACCCTGCACCTGTCCAGCTAGAAGATTCAATACTCAGTCTGTCAGAGCGACGCAGAGCTAAATTGTGATTTTTTTCTTGTCCTTGGAAGGGGCAAGGCTTTAATTCGTCACATTTAGGGTTCGGTAACCTTTAGGACTTCTTGCAGGACCTCCTCGATAACACATTGGGCATGAACTACCCAGGGTTCGTGAAGATATATGACGCTTGTTAAAATGAGTTCAATGGGGAGGTACCTGATCCTATAACAGAACAGTCATCTCCGATCAGCGGTGATTTCGACAACTTGGGGAAGGCTAGTGTGGAAGGGTGGTCGGAACGCACCCTTCTTTCATATCAATGACGAGGATTTGTATATCCGCCATTGTGCAGCTACCCACCTGGTGTATGAAAAATTTGCTGGCTACGCGACTGAAAATGGTAAGAAAAGGAAAGTTGTTGGCGACAACGGTATAGAATTGCTACGGCTGAAGAAGGTCAACTACTTGAGACAGAGGAGCAAGTAATGTTATAGATCAAAAGGTACGAAAAGCTCACTTGCCCAGCAGTATCATTACATCTGGCATACTCGGATATACCGTGAAACTAGGGGACGCGAACTGCAAGGGAATCACAACCACGCGTTTTTGAGTGAGTTATTTTATGCTGAGGTTATGAGTTACTTATCGCAATGGGCATTTCTTGAGGTTTGATACTCCGTTTATCGGGTTCCTGTACTTATGATTTTAGATCTGATATTGATTATCTGCCCACAAGCATTAGCGCCTCGTAGGTAAATCCTGGCTGTATTGACATGGTAAGGTTGTTAATGTTCTGTAGTCCGTTATGGGATATTCATACCTCGACACTATGATTGGCCAATAGGTTTAATTGTATCACGTGCATGGATAGGGTTGGACATAACCGTACAGTTATATTGAGCGTATTCCATGCATACAACTACAAGATACAGCCAAGATGTTGCAATCTGTATACGTGAAAGTCTCCTACTTAGGACATGCTCTGCTGTCTAATAGGCTATATGAAGATATCTATATTAAAACGAAGTTAAAGGGTTGAGAAGACACAAAGAAGGCTCCTCCAGTTCAACATATATTCATTCCATACCTTGCTGAGGAAAAGCACCACTTCGAAAAGAGAACAACATATGCAACATATCTTATTGCCAAGCCCTTGAAATCATATAGATAATATTAACTGAACTTCAGGATCTCTTTCATATGCGACCGAGTTCCATTCTCTGTAGAGTTTCTTCTTTCTCCGCTGAGCAAAAGTGCAGTCATTGGCCCTGGATAACTTTGCAAAAACTGCACTTGCTTACTTACATTCAATATAGATACGTATGCACTACCAAGGGATGCGCAGAAAAGGATAATGATTTAACATGGAGCCACGGAAGGGAGGTAAAAAAAAATGTGGTTGGTCTTGCCAAGTGAAAAAAAGTAGTACGAGCGACGCAGGGATCGAACCTACAATCTCTTGATCCGAAGTCAAGCGCCTTACCATTAGGCCAGCCGCCCAGCTACTATGAAAAGGGTTTCTTTACTTAATGCCTATAAACCACTTTTTAGTTTATGAGCATGCCCTAAAGCCAGTGTCGATATTCATCATGGGCCTTTTCAGATCTCTCCTTGGCATATAAAACTCCTCTAGCTCTTCCAAGATCTATTCTAGTCTTCTCATGTTGTATCAACTCCATATCCCGTGGATAGCTCTTAGTCTTCAAAGATTAGTGCTGTTGAGCGGCCACCCATTGATGCCTGTATATGCATCTTTCGGTGTCGTGCCATGCAAGACATCATAATGCGTGCGGTCTCCACAAGTAACCTCCCCATAAGTTGTCGAACATCGATTCTGCAATATAGCAGCGATATGCTCGCCTGTATCGCGCCCCTCATACCACGCTCCGTGCAAGAATCCAAAGTACGATGCGCTGGTCGCCTCCCCAGCGAACCACAGACGGTCTACATTCGCGCGCAAATTCTGGTGCATTTCTAATGTAGTTCCGACCGGCCAGTTGGAATAGCTACCGTATGCCCATGGCTCATTGTTCCAACGGGGATATACAAACGCGGTTGGTTCGGGCACATGCTTGTCTGGGAACATCTCCCGGAGGACAGCGAGGACTTCCGCTTTCGTTTTCTCGTCCGATTGTCTTTCTACACGATATGCCTGTTCTCCTACAACCGTTACAAAAAGAATATTGGACCCGGGCAAGAAGCCGTCGCTAGATAGAGATTGGAATATCGGGTAAAACCCGCGTGTGGTAGGCGAGGCGTAGAGGAAATGCGATGTGTTTGACGGCCAGAATGCCTCGTCAAACTGCAGGAAGATCTTGGTATAGGTCCCCATGCTGAACTTCTGAATGGCAGTTTGCTTCCATCTGGGCAAGGACGGATGGAACTGTACGACGTCGTTCTGTAGGACGCCCAGAGAAAACGTGCAGATGGCATATGCGGCACTGATACAGCTGCCGTCCTTGTTGGTGATTTGAACTCCTTTTTTCGAATGCGTGATATCAGTAACTTGAGTGTTGAGCCAGAGTCGGCGATCTTGGACCTCTTTGTGGAGGAACGACGATGCCTCGCCTTCAATGACGGTACTGTATCCTCGGGGATCAATGACCATATGATTGTTGTCACCAAATTGGTTGAATGTGAGGTTTTCGGCGGCTACCCCGAAAATGAATGAGCTGGCCTCGGGGCTGGCTGCGGACTCGCAGTCTGTCACTTGTTGGTTAGTTAGGGTTGACCGTGAACATGTTGCTCCCCTGTGCGCATCGTACCCCAGTTCCACCATTCTACGGCTTGTGCCTTCATGTCATTCCTTCGAGGGTTCCAGCCAGCCATGGCAAATCCCGTGCGTGCATTCCCATCCTGAATATTGTCTAGTAGCATTTGTCCTGCATCCTTGTAAGCGGTGTCCTTAATATCGCTGAAGGCGTCTAGTATGTCTTGGTAGTCGTTGTACCCGTTTTCGTCGTATGTCAGAACGGAGCTGGAATTATCCAATACGTTCTTTAGGTTGTGTTTGTGGGCCTGGAAGTGTAAGACCTTGTCAATAAGAGAATAAAAGAAATGTAAATCCATACTAGAGTAACGAGAGGGTTCTCTTCTTGAAGTTAGCAAAGCCAAAATGTGTGAATCAGTGAGGCCCACCTGTTCTTCCTGTTCCCACACCATGCAGCTGAGGCTTGAGCTTAGCAAAACTGTTCGTTAGACTGTAATGGACCGAATGTGTTAAGGTTTACCCAGTTTGCGCCAAACTCTACCACATAAGGCTTCCCCTTCTCATCCTGTCCGAAATCTGTATTCCATACACGTCCGCCTATATTACTCCGGTACTCTAAGATGATGAAGTCGTGTATAGAAGCGTTTGACAGGGCTTGCTGGTTCGGTGAGTAAATATTTATCTCTATAGCGTTTCTTGGGCTTGATAACAGCCTTGAGAAGACTACTCACTGCTGCCGTGATCCCGGCCATTCCACCCCCCCTGTACTATGTTAGACCCCTGTGACATTCAGTAACCTTACCATCTTACAAAATTGCCACGGTGGTTTCCGTGCATATTCTATCCTCTGGTGGAGGTTGTGCGACATGAGCGAAGGTTGATCTTATTGTTCCAGTAGCTAATAAGAGACACGGACATATTGAAAATGTGAAATGCATATTGCGTGGAGCTTACACGAGGTTGGCTCAGTTTTGAATACAAGAGCGTTGAGGAGCGCTTTTGTAACTACGGCTGGGGCTGCACATATCTAGTAAATGACCTCTACTTGGCGGGAGGTGACTGGCATGGTGTGTTATCTTTGCACCAGCTCACCGGATCGCTAGTGAGGCGATACGCATCAGCAGGACAAGTCTTGGCAAGAGCCCTCCTACCTTTAAGCTAGTGAAGCCAAGGTTAGCACGAGATGGGTAAGTCCAGGCGGAATGAAGACCTTGTCATGTGGTGTTGCTGATAAGCATTCGGGTTGTCCAGTCAGGATGATTGAATAGTGGGTTAATTAATCGTTGAAGAAGCTTCTCCCTTGTCTAGGGGCCCACCTGAAGTGGTATCGAACAAATCACATCCCTTTCTGTAGCTTGGTGACTCGTCCCTTATTAAAGCCAATTCGATGCCCTAGTCTTCCCCGCATCCGAGGTTGGACATTCCGCTTCTATCTTGGCTGCTGGATTAGTTCTAAAACACTACTATTAAATCATAAATATTAATACCCGCCAATGCTGCATGCAATCCAACCCACCGCTCCTTATCCCCTTTCCTTCTGATCCTCATTGACCGCCATGGAGGAAACAAAGGCCGAATATGTCCCGGAAGACGACGCCCAGCTGGCCCGTATGGGTCATAAGCCGGAATTGCACCGGAACTTTTCAACCCTGTAAGCCTTCTTCCAGGTGGCAGCTGACCGGCTAAATGTTGATTCGCTCGCCCTAGTTCTATGCTTGGCTTAGCGTTTGCGGTGCTTAATGTATGTATTAACGATATCCTGGAATAGCCCGTTTAATCTAACAGACTATAGTCTTGGACGGCTTTGTCGGCCAGTCTGTCAATCAGTCTGACATCGGGGGGAAGCACCAGTGTTATCTGGGGTGAGTCGTTCGATGCGATACTGACGGACCTCGCTCACAGTTCCAAGGACTGGTAACAGCTGGCACTTGCAATCTCTGCATCGCAGCCTCCCTGGCCGAATTTCTCTCGGCATATCCAACGTGAGTTTCTTGGCAAATGTGAAGAGGCAAGGCAAGAGAAAAAAAAAAAGCGAAGAGAGCAAAAGGGAGGCTAACTTGTAGTCACATCTGATAGGGCGGGTGGACAGTATCATTGGGTTGCTGGTAAGTAAATTATCCCTTGCATATAATTGTCTCACTAATGTCGTCAGTTGGTATGTCGGCTCAACGCATCAGGGTCCATTTCATCTGCTAAGAAATACAGTGTCTTGGCCCCAATGGGTTCCGATCCTATCTTGGATTACAGGATGGGTTAATGTCGCGGGATGGGTACGAATCCCGGATCTGGCTATCATGAGCGAAATTGACCCAATAGGTTGCTCTAGTGGCTACGAACGCCCTGCTCTCAAGCCAGCTAATCTCGGGTATTGTCTCCGCGGTTTATCCTGTATGTATTCCTTTCCCTGGAGGCTAATATATCCCACTTACTGATGGTGACTAGGGCTTTGTATTGCAGCGATGGCAGCAATTCCTCATTTACGTGGGGATTACGCTGGGCGCATTCGTGATTAACGCGTTTATGAACTCGGTGCTTCCACTGATCTATCGCGGCGCTTGTATGTCACTCGTAGTAATATGTTGGGCCAATCCTAATATTCATAGTTACGTGGTCGATTGGCGGGTTCGTCCTGGTTTCTATTACCGTGCTGGCGTGCGCTTCGCCAGACTATAACTCAGCCTAGTGAGTATTCTCTCGAAGACCGACGATCATTAACTAACAGGATAGTTTTGTGTTCTGCGACTTTGTGAATCAAACTGGCTGTAGGTTCACAAAATCAGAGACGTAGGATGCCGCTAATGAATAACAGGGCCCGATGGTGTGGCGTGGTTATTGGGGGTTTGTCTATCGCTGCCTCTTAATTGAGAACCACATAGGCTGATTGAATTAGCTCCTCCAAGGAGGCCTGGGAGTCACTGCATTTGTACGTTGAATCTAGGCCCCAATATCCATCGCCTTGCTAATACTGCTAGGATGCTGTGGTACATATGATCGAGGGTACGAACAACCAGGTGCACTATCACGAGACGCCACTAACCCTGGTTTGAATCCAGAAATCCCTCAGCCATCCGTCAAAGGGCCCAAGGTCATGTTGACCTGCGTTGGGATTGGCACCTTCACCGGCTCCGTCTTTCTTATCGTCCTGCTGTTTGTCGCCGGCGACATCAACGACGTGGTGAGCTCAAGCGCAGGTCCCCTGCTGCAAATCCTCCTCCATGCGACCCAAAATACCGCCGGTGCAATCTGCCTGCTCATGTATATTTCCCTCATTAGCGTGCGCCCCGAATCAGTAAACTGACATGATAGGCTCCCACTTGTTTGCCTGGCCTTTGCAACGCTCAGCGTGATGACAACGAGTAGCCGGATGATTTTCGCATTCGCTCGGTAAATTTCCTTCCTTATTATCACTATAACCCCGACGAGCGAGCGACTGATAGTGTCCAGGGATGGTGGACTTCCCGCGTCACGATTCTTCGCCCATGTTCACCAAAGGCTGGGACTACCTTTGAACGCGCTGGCGTTGACAACGCTCGTCGTTATCATTTTCGGCCTGATCTTCCTCGGTTCCTCAAGGTACGTTCTATGGCTAGGGGCTATTTAGCGTGATTTAGCTAAGAAGATAGCGCCTTCAACGCTATTGTCTCGTCGTCCGTCGTGGCATTGGATCTGTCCTATGCCATGCCGATCGCTGTCAACTGCCTGCGCGGACGGAAGACATTGCCCGATCGGAAATTCAAGATTCCGAATGGGGTTGGATGGGCGATTGATATTGTAAGTTTTAATTATGTTGTGCTCTGATGGGCGTGGTGTGGTGTTGTGGTCTAACGGGATAGGTCTCTTTGACTTATATCGCTCTCACGACCGTCTTGTTTCTTTTCCCTCCTTCCCGTCCGGTGACGGGGAGTAGTATGAGTAAGTATAATATGGCAGCACACTATTCTTTTACGAGACGAATCTGATATGTGTAGATTACTGTATCGTTGCATTTGCGATCATAGTTATCGTGTCCGTTGTGCAGTGGATCGTCGACGGACGCAAGAACTTTACTGGGCCCAGGGTTGAAACCTAGGTAGGGTATTTCCTGTCTATGTAAACCAAAAGCCTTGGTATAGACCATTGACAAGGGTGTATAAGGTGTCAAGTGAGGGGTTGGTGCTTTGCCCTTTCCGTGCAACGTTGCATGATCTCTATGACCAGGTGATGGATAGATGGAGTGACAAGAAAGCCCGACAAAAGCCATCAAATCGGAACCATAGCGGAAAAAAAAAACAAAAAAAAAAAACAACTGGACCACGACGATCAAATGGCCTGAGGCTTGCATGGCAATGGCATATCAACACCCTTGATTCGACAGCCGGACAATAACACTACTAGCGCACTCATTAAATATGACATCTTATAATGAAAAAAGAAAATGGTATATTTAAAAATATATGCTAGTATACTAGATTCCAGATCGTCGCAGGAAAAATATAGACAGAGACAGAATGCAAATCACAATCGTCAAAACCACCCAAGTAGCCAAACTCCGTAAATGCCGAATCCTATTGCTTTCAGAACCAGTCTGAGCTCATTATTACTGGATCTCGTAGAGTGCAAACGCACGTTCGATGTCTTGCAAGGTCTCCTTGTCTCCGTATGCGTCCATCAGGGCCTTATTTTTCCGAAGGCGTTCTGCTTCCTCGGGGTCTTGATATGCGGGAGTGGGAGTGGGAGTGTTAAAGTAATTGTAGGCGCCGAATCCTGGGATTGGTCGTTAGACGGATGTTTCTTGATTGCTCAACGCGAATTTGGGAGAGGGAAGGTAAGGGAGGGTGGGGTGGTTTACCAAGCGCTATCATTCCCATTGTGGGGAGGTACCTATATCCGTGACTTATTAGTACTAATTATTTTTGAGTAAAGTGAAGAGGAACATGCCACTTGCCAATATTCCCTTTCACAGGTGGAAAGTAAACGGGACGCTTGAAGTTGGGTCGCTGCGGAGCAGTTGGGGTTGTGTGAGTATCCATGGGGTAAATTGTCTTGTTTGATATGGGGTAAGAAGTCTCTTGAATTTCAGGAGTGGGAATCTTGGGGAAATTAGAGTTGCGAATGGGGTTGACTGGGTATATAAATATTGTCGAGGTGGAGGAGAAGACGAAATGTTGCATCTAATGTGGCATGATCTCGGAAATCGTATGATTGAATGATCGTCCTCCCCGTAGATCATGATCGCATTCTGAGTTATTGCCGTCATATCATTGATCCAATGCTACGTGATCTTCATGTTCCATGATTTTATTCTCTTTTTATTATTTTTGGTAACCCGAATTTCGAGACCCGCGTATGATGAAGGAATGACCTTGGGCTTCACTCTTGTCGAATAGAGGAATGATTTGTGTGAATTCTACTCTGGAGCAATAGTTAATGGTTTCGTCTATGTAATATGCAATATTCGATTGCCATATCCCGTCTATTTAACAAGACTATTTGACTAAACCTCTCTTTTCTATACCCACTCTACCCTATCAGCATACCTTAATATCAGCTACTGTAGTGACAATCACAGCCATGTACATACTCGGTACATGTTAATCATACTTTCCTTCTCAGATCTGGGCATGAAGTTGCCTCAACTTATCGGAGAAAATCGCCAACTCCAAGAATCAATGCCTTCCCGCAGAGCTCAACAAGCCAACATCTAGGGCGTCCAAGCTATAATTCTATGTTCTTGGACCTTCAAAGAATCTTCCCATTGTGTTAGCAACAGAGGGAGGCAGAAAGTCTCCTCTCGTCCTGGTGCATTCACTTCATTGGTAGCAACAACTATGGCTACATCAAAACCTACTAGGTCGTTCAGAGCGCACGTGGCTCACTTACCCTGGCGCCGCTGTGTCTCCAGCAACTGAGAACTTTACTCCTGATAACTCGGTTCTCTGTCGTGGAAACAAAACGTCTTTCTATTATATGGTCGACGGCGACCGCAAATTATGCTAATGTCGTCTGTTTCGAAGGATTCTTTAACCGGAATCCATGCCCAATTAAAGGGGATATACTGTTTACAATGTGTAGGGACAGTCAAAGGGCACAACTGTTTCCACCTGCATTATGTGCGATATCCCGCCTAACTTATCTTTGACCTTCTCATCTATGCTGTTCCGCCCATAGGTTTGAGAGTTGCTGCAACCGAGTCTGGTATAAGCGAAAATACTACCCTCGCGAAGTTCTATTATTGAACCTCTTGAGCAGCGATGTTACAACGTTAACGTTCACGTAGTTGACACCATCTTCTCCCACATCTGTGCAGAGAACATGATGTCTGCACCAGTCACTATTCCTCGACATCCCAAAGCTGGGACTGCATCTGGATCGGATACCGTTTTCGTTTTAGCCTATCGAGAATATGCTTCGATGGCTGGACAAGCCCCCGACCTTCTATCGTCCTTCACACTGTCAGAAATGAGGTAATAAAATACTAGGCTAGCCATCCCACATTATTCGACGAAGTCGCCGTATGGAATTCCTGGGATAGTCGCCTAGTATAAAATGAGACTTCCCATGGTAGATGATCCTCGCTGGGAGGCGAACTGCTCTCTGCCACTCTGGCGCGTCTATTATGCGTTTTACAAGTGTCGTGGCACCATTATATTGGCTTGAACATTTCCAGTGTCAGAATGTCTTCATAAGCGCTTCCCTCTTTGAGCAGCACATATCAACATCACCCAGTATCAGGAACCAGAATGAGATATCACTTACCGGTACGCAACGGTGGTGACCTCTCGCGCAATGTAGACAGAACAGACACGACGGCCCTCACGGACACACAGGCAATATTTACCCCCGATGGGGCCGAACCACAGCGCCGGAGACACCGCAGACACCACTCCCCACCATTTTCGGGCAAGGGGGTGCCTGCGTCGTCTTCCGCAGATGAGGAGGCCTCATTCTCCGAAGAGGGTGGGTGGGGGGG